>NW_024037064.1:1896493-1936445 GCF_015706575.1 Patiria miniata | reverse complement strand
TCCGCACCATTGGGTCAAGGCCTTGGGGACATCAACTCGGGTCAAGTGTTCAAGTGTTCAAGTTGCACAAGGCCGCGGTCGACGGCCTCCGGTCAAGTCCGTAGCTTGGCACCTCGGGTCAAGGCATGGTCGATGACTCGGGCCAGTCCGTGTGACGGCATCCGTTCAAACCGCCACATACTCGGAGCATGGCCGTGGGCCAAAGACTCAGGCCAATTCCGTGGGTCCGCACCATTGGGTCAAGGCCTTGGGGTCGTCAACTCGGGTCAAGTGTTCAAGTGTTCAAGCGCTCAATCAATCGAGATCCAGGCCTTAGAGTCTGCTGAAAACACTGCTAATATCAACCTCTCAAGAAGCGTAGTCACGGTGGAGTCCATTCATGAGGTGGGATGACGTTCCACACGGTAAATAAAGTTGTTCGCTGTTGAAGAGTGAGAAAAAGATCCATTAATGGGGAGCGGTGTGGATTCAGAATATGTTTGAGTTGAAAGAAGAACGGAACAAACAAAATTCATCTGGAACACAATTTAAGTCAGTTAACGGTTGCAATGCATATGAACAGGATGCATCAAGAAAATGGTATTTCGAAAAACGATGGGCTAATATGTAAAGGTTAGGATCTTCAAAAATGTCAAAGTGGCCCATCTTTAGGGGTAGTTCATTTGCTTTTTAGTGATATCTTATTGACATCTCTTCGGTCACGGATGGCAGAGCATCATTGATTTCAAAATGATGGACAACATTTGCTGCATGAGTGGTGGACTCTCAGCTGTCCAAAGAAAGTGCCGTTGATGTGCAATGTGCATTGAAAAGAGGTACATTGGAGATGTTGTTGCTTTAACGTGGGTTCATCTCACCACTGACATGTGAACTTACATGTAAACTTGCAAACAGGGCTTTCAGGGGTGTGAGTGACCACTGATAAAAATAGCTGAAAAAAGCTGAAAAAGGTGTAAAAAAAAAACCCTGAACTTTGGAAATCTCCTATACTTTTGTACACAGCACGAGAGGGAAAAAAGCTGAAATCCAAAACCAAAAAAGCTGAAATCAGCTTAAAAGCTGAGATTTCGCACCCCTGGGCTTTGTTGGCCTTTGTTGTGAAATCACTCGTGCTTGGTCATCCCTGACTGATGAGATGCAGATATGGTGTCAATGCAAAGGTTATGGACTACCCTTTAAGATGGAGCAACTTTAACGTCTTGGTCATTGTACCTGCCTGGGTTTTTTTTTTTTTAAAATACATCCTGTAGAGGGTTAAATAGTGAGGCTGAAAAACATAAATACCGTCACATGCACAAATGTCGCTGCATGCAGTCAATTCATCTGAACATTTTCTTATGTTTTCATTGATCAATTGTCAGAATCTATTTATTACGCACATCACACCATTTCATACTGACATTTCAAAGACATGCACAATCAGTTTTTACTGAAATTTTCAAATTGAAAAGTTTCAATTTGAGAATGAGTACTTTAAGTTAGACTTTAGAATTCATATTTTAATAGGAGATCAAGCAATGTATATTTTGCCGGGGGGGGGGGGGGGGGGGGGGGGTGGGGTGGAGGGGGTTAAAATACCACCCGAGGAATCATATTTCTTCATATACAGGTCTCTTTTTGTTTCTAAAATAAAACTCACCACAAGAATTCCAAAGAGCATTCACGGTAGTGGTCACAAGGCCGCGGGTTGACGGCTCTGGTCAAGTCCGTAGCTCGGCACCTCGGGTCAAGGCATGGTCGATGACTCGGGCCAGTCCGTAGGACGACACCCCGGCGCAAGGCCGTGGGCCGACGACTCGAGCAAGTCCGTGGGACGACACCCCGGCGAAAGGCCGTGAGCCGATGGACGACTCGGGCCCGTTCCGGGGGCCGGCACCTCGGGAGTTTGCCGTGGGCCGCCGACTCGGGCCAATTCCGTGGGCCGCCACCTCCACGGAGCATGGCCGTTGGCTAAAGACTCAGGCCAATTCCGTCGGTCCGCACCATTGGGTCAAGGCCTTGGGGTCATCAACTCGGGTCAAGTGTTCAAGTGTTCAAGTTGCACAAGGCCGCGGGTTGACGGCTCTGGTCAAGTCCGTAGCTTGGCACCTCGGGTCAAGGCATGGTCGATGACTCGGGCCAGTCCATAGGACGACACCCCGGCGCAAGGCCGTGGGCCGCCACCTCCACGGAGCATGGCCGTTGGCTAAAGACTCAGGCCAATTCCGTCGGTCCGCACCATTGGGTCAAGGCCTTGGGGACATCAACTCGGGTCAAGTGTTCAAGTGTTCAAGTTGCACAAGGCCGCGGGTCGACGGCTCCGGTCAAGTCCGTAGCTTGGCACCTCGGGTCAAGGCATGGTCGATGACTCGGGCCAGTCCGTGTGACGGCATCCGTCAAACCGCCACATACTCGGAGCATGGCCGTGGGCCAAAGACTCAGGCCAATTCCGTGGGTCCGCACCATTGGGTCAAGGCCTTGGGGTCGTCAACTCGGGTCAAGTGTTCAAGTGTTCAAGCGCTCAATCCAATCGAGATCCAGGCCTTAGAGTCTGCTGAAAACACTGCTAATATCAACCTCTCAAGAAGCGTAGTCACGGTGGAGTCCATTCATGAGGTGGGATGACGTTCCACACGGTAAATAAAGTTGTTCGCTGTTGAAGAGTGAGAAAAAGATCCATTAATGGGGAGCGGTGTGGATTCAGAATATGTTTGAGTTGAAAGAAGAACGGAACAAACAAAATTCATCTGGAACACAATTTAAGTCAGTTAACGGTTGCAATGCATATGAACAGGATGCATCAAGAAAATGGTATTTCGAAAAACGATGGGCTAATATGTAAAGGTTAGGATCTTCAAAAATGTCAAAGTGGCCCATCTTTAGGGGTAGTTCATTTGCTTTTTAGTGATATCTTATTGACATCTCTTCGGTCACGGATGGCAGAGCATCATTGATTTCAAAATGATGGACAACATTTGCTGCATGAGTGGTGGACTCTCAGCTGTCCAAAGAAAGTGCCGTTGATGTGCAATGTGCATTGAAAAGAGGTACATTGGAGATGTTGTTGCTTTAACGTGGGTTCATCTCACCACTGACATGTGAACTTACATGTAAACTTGCAAACAGGGCTTTCAGGGGTGTGAGTGACCACTGATAAAAATAGCTGAAAAAAGCTGAAAAAGGTGTAAAAAAAACCCTGAACTTTGGAAATCTCCTATACTTTTGTACACAGCACGAGAGGGAAAAAAGCTGAAATCCAAAACCAAAAAAGCTGAAATCAGCTTTAAAGCTGAGATTTCGCACCCCTGGGCTTTGTTGGCCTTTGTTGTGAAATCACTCGTGCTTGGTCATCCCTGACTGATGAGATGCAGATATGGTGTCAATGCAAAGGTTATGGACTACCCTTTAAGATGGAGCAACTTTAACGTCTTGGTCATTGTACCTGCCTGGGTTTTTTTTTTTTTAAATACATCCTGTAGAGGGTTAAATAGTGAGGCTGAAAAACATAAATACCGTCACATGCACAAATGTCGCTGCATGCAGTCAATTCATCTGAACATTTTCTTATGTTTTCATTGATCAATTGTCAGAATCTATTTATTACGCACATCACACCATTTCATACTGACATTTCAAAGACATGCACAATCAGTTTTTACTGAAATTTTCAAATTGAAAAGTTTCAATTTGAGAATGAGTACTTTAAGTTAGACTTTAGAATTCATATTTTAATAGGAGATCAAGCAATGTATATTTTGCCGGGGGGGGGGGGGGGGGGGGGGGGTGGAGGGGGGTTAAAATACCACCCGAGGAATCATATTTCTTCATATACAGGTCTCTTTTTGTTTCTAAAATAAAACTCACCACAAGAATTCCAAAGAGCATTCACGGTAGTGGTCACAAGGCCGCGGGTTGACGGCTCTGGTCAAGTCCGTAGCTCGGCACCTCGGGTCAAGGCATGGTCGATGACTCGGGCCAGTCCGTAGGACGACACCCCGGCGCAAGGCCGTGGGCCGACGACTCGAGCAAGTCCGTGGGACGACACCCCGGCGAAAGGCCGTGAGCCGATGGACGACTCGGGCCCGTTCCGGGGGCCGGCACCTCGGGAGTTTGCCGTGGGCCGCCGACTCGGGCCAATTCCGTGGGCCGCCACCTCCACGGAGCATGGCCGTTGGCTAAAGACTCAGGCCAATTCCGTCGGTCCGCACCATTGGGTCAAGGCCTTGGGGTCATCAACTCGGGTCAAGTGTTCAAGTGTTCAAGTTGCACAAGGCCGCGGGTTGACGGCTCTGGTCAAGTCCGTAGCTTGGCACCTCGGGTCAAGGCATGGTCGATGACTCGGGCCAGTCCATAGGACGACACCCCGGCGCAAGGCCGTGGGCCGCCACCTCCACGGAGCATGGCCGTTGGCTAAAGACTCAGGCCAATTCCGTCGGTCCGCACCATTGGGTCAAGGCCTTGGGGACATCAACTCGGGTCAAGTGTTCAAGTGTTCAAGTTGCACAAGGCCGCGGGTCGACGGCTCCGGTCAAGTCCGTAGCTTGGCACCTCGGGTCAAGGCATGGTCGATGACTCGGGCCAGTCCGTGTGACGGCATCCGTCAAACCGCCACATACTCGGAGCATGGCCGTGGGCCAAAGACTCAGGCCAATTCCGTGGGTCCGCACCATTGGGTCAAGGCCTTGGGGTCGTCAACTCGGGTCAAGTGTTCAAGTGTTCAAGCGCTCAATCCAATCGAGATCCAGGCCTTAGAGTCTGCTGAAAACACTGCTAATATCAACCTCTCAAGAAGCGTAGTCACGGTGGAGTCCATTCATGAGGTGGGATGACGTTCCACACGGTAAATAAAGTTGTTCGCTGTTGAAGAGTGAGAAAAAGATCCATTAATGGGGAGCGGTGTGGATTCAGAATATGTTTGAGTTGAAAGAAGAACGGAACAAACAAAATTCATCTGGAACACAATTTAAGTCAGTTAACGGTTGCAATGCATATGAACAGGATGCATCAAGAAAATGGTATTTCGAAAAACGATGGGCTAATATGTAAAGGTTAGGATCTTCAAAAATGTCAAAGTGGCCCATCTTTAGGGGTAGTTCATTTGCTTTTTAGTGATATCTTATTGACATCTCTTCGGTCACGGATGGCAGAGCATCATTGATTTCAAAATGATGGACAACATTTGCTGCATGAGTGGTGGACTCTCAGCTGTCCAAAGAAAGTGCCGTTGATGTGCAATGTGCATTGAAAAGAGGTACATTGGAGATGTTGTTGCTTTAACGTGGGTTCATCTCACCACTGACATGTGAACTTACATGTAAACTTGCAAACAGGGCTTTCAGGGGTGTGAGTGACCACTGATAAAAATAGCTGAAAAAAGCTGAAAAAGGTGTAAAAAAAAACCCTGAACTTTGGAAATCTCCTATACTTTTGTACACAGCACGAGAGGGAAAAAAGCTGAAATCCAAAACCAAAAAAGCTGAAATCAGCTTTAAAGCTGAGATTTCGCACCCCTGGGCTTTGTTGGCCTTTGTTGTGAAATCACTCGTGCTTGGTCATCCCTGACTGATGAGATGCAGATATGGTGTCAATGCAAAGGTTATGGACTACCCTTTAAGATGGAGCAACTTTAACGTCTTGGTCATTGTACCTGCCTGGGTTTTTTTTTTTTAAATACATCCTGTAGAGGGTTAAATAGTGAGGCTGAAAAACATAAATACCGTCACATGCACAAATGTCGCTGCATGCAGTCAATTCATCTGAACATTTTCTTATGTTTTCATTGATCAATTGTCAGAATCTATTTATTACGCACATCACACCATTTCATACTGACATTTCAAAGACATGCACAATCAGTTTTTACTGAAATTTTCAAATTGAAAAGTTTCAATTTGAGAATGAGTACTTTAAGTTAGACTTTAGAATTCATATTTTAATAGGAGATCAAGCAATGTATATTTTGCCGGGGGGGGGGGGGGGGGGGGTGGGGTGGAGGGGGTTAAAATACCACCCGAGGAATCATATTTCTTCATATACAGGTCTCTTTTTGTTTCTAAAATAAAACTCACCACAAGAATTCCAAAGAGCATTCACGGTAGTGGTCACAAGGCCGCGGGTTGACGGCTCTGGTCAAGTCCGTAGCTCGGCACCTCGGGTCAAGGCATGGTCGATGACTCGGGCCAGTCCGTAGGACGACACCCCGGCGCAAGGCCGTGGGCCGACGACTCGAGCAAGTCCGTGGGACGACACCCCGGCGAAAGGCCGTGAGCCGATGGACGACTCGGGCCCGTTCCGGGGGCCGGCACCTCGGGAGTTTGCCGTGGGCCGCCGACTCGGGCCAATTCCGTGGGCCGCCACCTCCACGGAGCATGGCCGTTGGCTAAAGACTCAGGCCAATTCCGTCGGTCCGCACCATTGGGTCAAGGCCTTGGGGTCATCAACTCGGGTCAAGTGTTCAAGTGTTCAAGTTGCACAAGGCCGCGGGTTGACGGCTCTGGTCAAGTCCGTAGCTTGGCACCTCGGGTCAAGGCATGGTCGATGACTCGGGCCAGTCCATAGGACGACACCCCGGCGCAAGGCCGTGGGCCGCCACCTCCACGGAGCATGGCCGTTGGCTAAAGACTCAGGCCAATTCCGTCGGTCCGCACCATTGGGTCAAGGCCTTGGGGACATCAACTCGGGTCAAGTGTTCAAGTGTTCAAGTTGCACAAGGCCGCGGGTCGACGGCT
Source organism: Patiria miniata (assembly GCF_015706575.1). Classification (NCBI taxonomy): domain Eukaryota; kingdom Metazoa; phylum Echinodermata; class Asteroidea; order Valvatida; family Asterinidae; genus Patiria; species Patiria miniata. Next base: position 1,929,738 of record NW_024037064.1, on the reverse strand, counting down.
CCGGTCAAGTCCGTAGCTTGGCACCTCGGGTCAAGGCATGGTCGATGACTCGGGCCAGTCCGTGTGACGGCATCCGTCAAACCGCCACATACTCGGAGCATGGCCGTGGGCCAAAGACTCAGGCCAATTCCGTGGGTCCGCACCATTGGGTCAAGGCCTTGGGGTCGTCAACTCGGGTCAAGTGTTCAAGTGTTCAAGCGCTCAATCCAATCGAGATCCAGGCCTTAGAGTCTGCTGAAAACACTGCTAATATCAACCTCTCAAGAAGCGTAGTCACGGTGGAGTCCATTCATGAGGTGGGATGACGTTCCACACGGTAAATAAAGTTGTTCGCTGTTGAAGAGTGAGAAAAAGATCCATTAATGGGGAGCGGTGTGGATTCAGAATATGTTTGAGTTGAAAGAAGAACGGAACAAACAAAATTCATCTGGAACACAATTTAAGTCAGTTAACGGTTGCAATGCATATGAACAGGATGCATCAAGAAAATGGTATTTCGAAAAACGATGGGCTAATATGTAAAGGTTAGGATCTTCAAAAATGTCAAAGTGGCCCATCTTTAGGGGTAGTTCATTTGCTTTTTAGTGATATCTTATTGACATCTCTTCGGTCACGGATGGCAGAGCATCATTGATTTCAAAATGATGGACAACATTTGCTGCATGAGTGGTGGACTCTCAGCTGTCCAAAGAAAGTGCCGTTGATGTGCAATGTGCATTGAAAAGAGGTACATTGGAGATGTTGTTGCTTTAACGTGGGTTCATCTCACCACTGACATGTGAACTTACATGTAAACTTGCAAACAGGGCTTTCAGGGGTGTGAGTGACCACTGATAAAAATAGCTGAAAAAAGCTGAAAAAGGTGTAAAAAAAAACCCTGAACTTTGGAAATCTCCTATACTTTTGTACACAGCACGAGAGGGAAAAAAGCTGAAATCCAAAACCAAAAAAGCTGAAATCAGCTTTAAAGCTGAGATTTCGCACCCCTGGGCTTTGTTGGCCTTTGTTGTGAAATCACTCGTGCTTGGTCATCCCTGACTGATGAGATGCAGATATGGTGTCAATGCAAAGGTTATGGACTACCCTTTAAGATGGAGCAACTTTAACGTCTTGGTCATTGTACCTGCCTGGGTTTTTTTTTTTTTAAATACATCCTGTAGAGGGTTAAATAGTGAGGCTGAAAAACATAAATACCGTCACATGCACAAATGTCGCTGCATGCAGTCAATTCATCTGAACATTTTCTTATGTTTTCATTGATCAATTGTCAGAATCTATTTATTACGCACATCACACCATTTCATACTGACATTTCAAAGACATGCACAATCAGTTTTTACTGAAATTTTCAAATTGAAAAGTTTCAATTTGAGAATGAGTACTTTAAGTTAGACTTTAGAATTCATATTTTAATAGGAGATCAAGCAATGTATATTTTGCCGGGGGGGGGGGGGGGGGTGGGGGTGGGGTGGAGGGGGTTAAAATACCACCCGAGGAATCATATTTCTTCATATACAGGTCTCTTTTTGTTTCTAAAATAAAACTCACCACAAGAATTCCAAAGAGCATTCACGGTAGTGGTCACAAGGCCGCGGGTTGACGGCTCTGGTCAAGTCCGTAGCTCGGCACCTCGGGTCAAGGCATGGTCGATGACTCGGGCCAGTCCGTAGGACGACACCCCGGCGCAAGGCCGTGGGCCGACGACTCGAGCAAGTCCGTGGGACGACACCCCGGCGAAAGGCCGTGAGCCGATGGACGACTCGGGCCCGTTCCGGGGGCCGGCACCTCGGGAGTTTGCCGTGGGCCGCCGACTCGGGCCAATTCCGTGGGCCGCCACCTCCACGGAGCATGGCCGTTGGCTAAAGACTCAGGCCAATTCCGTCGGTCCGCACCATTGGGTCAAGGCCTTGGGGTCATCAACTCGGGTCAAGTGTTCAAGTGTTCAAGTTGCACAAGGCCGCGGGTTGACGGCTCTGGTCAAGTCCGTAGCTTGGCACCTCGGGTCAAGGCATGGTCGATGACTCGGGCCAGTCCATAGGACGACACCCCGGCGCAAGGCCGTGGGCCGCCACCTCCACGGAGCATGGCCGTTGGCTAAAGACTCAGGCCAATTCCGTCGGTCCGCACCATTGGGTCAAGGCCTTGGGGACATCAACTCGGGTCAAGTGTTCAAGTGTTCAAGTTGCACAAGGCCGCGGGTCGACGGCTCCGGTCAAGTCCGTAGCTTGGCACCTCGGGTCAAGGCATGGTCGATGACTCGGGCCAGTCCGTGTGACGGCATCCGTCAAACCGCCACATACTCGGAGCATGGCCGTGGGCCAAAGACTCAGGCCAATTCCGTGGGTCCGCACCATTGGGTCAAGGCCTTGGGGTCGTCAACTCGGGTCAAGTGTTCAAGTGTTCAAGCGCTCAATCCAATCGAGATCCAGGCCTTAGAGTCTGCTGAAAACACTGCTAATATCAACCTCTCAAGAAGCGTAGTCACGGTGGAGTCCATTCATGAGGTGGGATGACGTTCCACACGGTAAATAAAGTTGTTCGCTGTTGAAGAGTGAGAAAAAGATCCATTAATGGGGAGCGGTGTGGATTCAGAATATGTTTGAGTTGAAAGAAGAACGGAACAAACAAAATTCATCTGGAACACAATTTAAGTCAGTTAACGGTTGCAATGCATATGAACAGGATGCATCAAGAAAATGGTATTTCGAAAAACGATGGGCTAATATGTAAAGGTTAGGATCTTCAAAAATGTCAAAGTGGCCCATCTTTAGGGGTAGTTCATTTGCTTTTTAGTGATATCTTATTGACATCTCTTCGGTCACGGATGGCAGAGCATCATTGATTTCAAAATGATGGACAACATTTGCTGCATGAGTGGTGGACTCTCAGCTGTCCAAAGAAAGTGCCGTTGATGTGCAATGTGCATTGAAAAGAGGTACATTGGAGATGTTGTTGCTTTAACGTGGGTTCATCTCACCACTGACATGTGAACTTACATGTAAACTTGCAAACAGGGCTTTCAGGGGTGTGAGTGACCACTGATAAAAATAGCTGAAAAAAGCTGAAAAAGGTGTAAAAAAAAACCCTGAACTTTGGAAATCTCCTATACTTTTGTACACAGCACGAGAGGGAAAAAAGCTGAAATCCAAAACCAAAAAAGCTGAAATCAGCTTTAAAGCTGAGATTTCGCACCCCTGGGCTTTGTTGGCCTTTGTTGTGAAATCACTCGTGCTTGGTCATCCCTGACTGATGAGATGCAGATATGGTGTCAATGCAAAGGTTATGGACTACCCTTTAAGATGGAGCAACTTTAACGTCTTGGTCATTGTACCTGCCTGGGTTTTTTTTTTTTTAAATACATCCTGTAGAGGGTTAAATAGTGAGGCTGAAAAACATAAATACCGTCACATGCACAAATGTCGCTGCATGCAGTCAATTCATCTGAACATTTTCTTATGTTTTCATTGATCAATTGTCAGAATCTATTTATTACGCACATCACACCATTTCATACTGACATTTCAAAGACATGCACAATCAGTTTTTACTGAAATTTTCAAATTGAAAAGTTTCAATTTGAGAATGAGTACTTTAAGTTAGACTTTAGAATTCATATTTTAATAGGAGATCAAGCAATGTATATTTTGCCGGGGGGGGGGGGGGGGGGGGGTGGGGTGGAGGGGGTTAAAATACCACCCGAGGAATCATATTTCTTCATATACAGGTCTCTTTTTGTTTCTAAAATAAAACTCACCACAAGAATTCCAAAGAGCATTCACGGTAGTGGTCACAAGGCCGCGGGTTGACGGCTCTGGTCAAGTCCGTAGCTCGGCACCTCGGGTCAAGGCATGGTCGATGACTCGGGCCAGTCCGTAGGACGACACCCCGGCGCAAGGCCGTGGGCCGACGACTCGAGCAAGTCCGTGGGACGACACCCCGGCGAAAGGCCGTGAGCCGATGGACGACTCGGGCCCGTTCCGGGGGCCGGCACCTCGGGAGTTTGCCGTGGGCCGCCGACTCGGGCCAATTCCGTGGGCCGCCACCTCCACGGAGCATGGCCGTTGGCTAAAGACTCAGGCCAATTCCGTCGGTCCGCACCATTGGGTCAAGGCCTTGGGGTCATCAACTCGGGTCAAGTGTTCAAGTGTTCAAGTTGCACAAGGCCGCGGGTTGACGGCTCTGGTCAAGTCCGTAGCTTGGCACCTCGGGTCAAGGCATGGTCGATGACTCGGGCCAGTCCATAGGACGACACCCCGGCGCAAGGCCGTGGGCCGCCACCTCCACGGAGCATGGCCGTTGGCTAAAGACTCAGGCCAATTCCGTCGGTCCGCACCATTGGGTCAAGGCCTTGGGGACATCAACTCGGGTCAAGTGTTCAAGTGTTCAAGTTGCACAAGGCCGCGGGTCGACGGCTCCGGTCAAGTCCGTAGCTTGGCACCTCGGGTCAAGGCATGGTCGATGACTCGGGCCAGTCCGTGTGACGGCATCCGTCAAACCGCCACATACTCGGAGCATGGCCGTGGGCCAAAGACTCAGGCCAATTCCGTGGGTCCGCACCATTGGGTCAAGGCCTTGGGGTCGTCAACTCGGGTCAAGTGTTCAAGTGTTCAAGCGCTCAATCCAATCGAGATCCAGGCCTTAGAGTCTGCTGAAAACACTGCTAATATCAACCTCTCAAGAAGCGTAGTCACGGTGGAGTCCATTCATGAGGTGGGATGACGTTCCACACGGTAAATAAAGTTGTTCGCTGTTGAAGAGTGAGAAAAAGATCCATTAATGGGGAGCGGTGTGGATTCAGAATATGTTTGAGTTGAAAGAAGAACGGAACAAACAAAATTCATCTGGAACACAATTTAAGTCAGTTAACGGTTGCAATGCATATGAACAGGATGCATCAAGAAAATGGTATTTCGAAAAACGATGGGCTAATATGTAAAGGTTAGGATCTTCAAAAATGTCAAAGTGGCCCATCTTTAGGGGTAGTTCATTTGCTTTTTAGTGATATCTTATTGACATCTCTTCGGTCACGGATGGCAGAGCATCATTGATTTCAAAATGATGGACAACATTTGCTGCATGAGTGGTGGACTCTCAGCTGTCCAAAGAAAGTGCCGTTGATGTGCAATGTGCATTGAAAAGAGGTACATTGGAGATGTTGTTGCTTTAACGTGGGTTCATCTCACCACTGACATGTGAACTTACATGTAAACTTGCAAACAGGGCTTTCAGGGGTGTGAGTGACCACTGATAAAAATAGCTGAAAAAAGCTGAAAAAGGTGTAAAAAAAAACCCTGAACTTTGGAAATCTCCTATACTTTTGTACACAGCACGAGAGGGAAAAAAGCTGAAATCCAAAACCAAAAAAGCTGAAATCAGCTTTAAAGCTGAGATTTCGCACCCCTGGGCTTTGTTGGCCTTTGTTGTGAAATCACTCGTGCTTGGTCATCCCTGACTGATGAGATGCAGATATGGTGTCAATGCAAAGGTTATGGACTACCCTTTAAGATGGAGCAACTTTAACGTCTTGGTCATTGTACCTGCCTGGGTTTTTTTTTTTTTAAATACATCCTGTAGAGGGTTAAATAGTGAGGCTGAAAAACATAAATACCGTCACATGCACAAATGTCGCTGCATGCAGTCAATTCATCTGAACATTTTCTTATGTTTTCATTGATCAATTGTCAGAATCTATTTATTACGCACATCACACCATTTCATACTGACATTTCAAAGACATGCACAATCAGTTTTTACTGAAATTTTCAAATTGAAAAGTTTCAATTTGAGAATGAGTACTTTAAGTTAGACTTTAGAATTCATATTTTAATAGGAGATCAAGCAATGTATATTTTGCCGGGGGGGGGGGGGGGGTGGGGGTGGGGTGGAGGGGGTTAAAATACCACCCGAGGAATCATATTTCTTCATATACAGGTCTCTTTTTGTTTCTAAAATAAAACTCACCACAAGAATTCCAAAGAGCATTCACGGTAGTGGTCACAAGGCCGCGGGTTGACGGCTCTGGTCAAGTCCGTAGCTCGGCACCTCGGGTCAAGGCATGGTCGATGACTCGGGCCAGTCCGTAGGACGACACCCCGGCGCAAGGCCGTGGGCCGACGACTCGAGCAAGTCCGTGGGACGACACCCCGGCGAAAGGCCGTGAGCCGATGGACGACTCGGGCCCGTTCCGGGGGCCGGCACCTCGGGAGTTTGCCGTGGGCCGCCGACTCGGGCCAATTCCGTGGGCCGCCACCTCCACGGAGCATGGCCGTTGGCTAAAGACTCAGGCCAATTCCGTCGGTCCGCACCATTGGGTCAAGGCCTTGGGGTCATCAACTCGGGTCAAGTGTTCAAGTGTTCAAGTTGCACAAGGCCGCGGGTTGACGGCTCTGGTCAAGTCCGTAGCTTGGCACCTCGGGTCAAGGCATGGTCGATGACTCGGGCCAGTCCATAGGACGACACCCCGGCGCAAGGCCGTGGGCCGCCACCTCCACGGAGCATGGCCGTTGGCTAAAGACTCAGGCCAATTCCGTCGGTCCGCACCATTGGGTCAAGGCCTTGGGGACATCAACTCGGGTCAAGTGTTCAAGTGTTCAAGTTGCACAAGGCCGCGGGTCGACGGCTCCGGTCAAGTCCGTAGCTTGGCACCTCGGGTCAAGGCATGGTCGATGACTCGGGCCAGTCCGTGTGACGGCATCCGTCAAACCGCCACATACTCGGAGCATGGCCGTGGGCCAAAGACTCAGGCCAATTCCGTGGGTCCGCACCATTGGGTCAAGGCCTTGGGGTCGTCAACTCGGGTCAAGTGTTCAAGTGTTCAAGCGCTCAATCCAATCGAGATCCAGGCCTTAGAGTCTGCTGAAAACACTGCTAATATCAACCTCTCAAGAAGCGTAGTCACGGTGGAGTCCATTCATGAGGTGGGATGACGTTCCACACGGTAAATAAAGTTGTTCGCTGTTGAAGAGTGAGAAAAAGATCCATTAATGGGGAGCGGTGTGGATTCAGAATATGTTTGAGTTGAAAGAAGAACGGAACAAACAAAATTCATCTGGAACACAATTTAAGTCAGTTAACGGTTGCAATGCATATGAACAGGATGCATCAAGAAAATGGTATTTCGAAAAACGATGGGCTAATATGTAAAGGTTAGGATCTTCAAAAATGTCAAAGTGGCCCATCTTTAGGGGTAGTTCATTTGCTTTTTAGTGATATCTTATTGACATCTCTTCGGTCACGGATGGCAGAGCATCATTGATTTCAAAATGATGGACAACATTTGCTGCATGAGTGGTGGACTCTCAGCTGTCCAAAGAAAGTGCCGTTGATGTGCAATGTGCATTGAAAAGAGGTACATTGGAGATGTTGTTGCTTTAACGTGGGTTCATCTCACCACTGACATGTGAACTTACATGTAAACTTGCAAACAGGGCTTTCAGGGGTGTGAGTGACCACTGATAAAAATAGCTGAAAAAAGCTGAAAAAGGTGTAAAAAAAACCCTGAACTTTGGAAATCTCCTATACTTTTGTACACAGCACGAGAGGGAAAAAAGCTGAAATCCAAAACCAAAAAAGCTGAAATCAGCTTTAAAGCTGAGATTTCGCACCCCTGGGCTTTGTTGGCCTTTGTTGTGAAATCACTCGTGCTTGGTCATCCCTGACTGATGAGATGCAGATATGGTGTCAATGCAAAGGTTATGGACTACCCTTTAAGATGGAGCAACTTTAACGTCTTGGTCATTGTACCTGCCTGGGTTTTTTTTTTTTAAATACATCCTGTAGAGGGTTAAATAGTGAGGCTGAAAAACATAAATACCGTCACATGCACAAATGTCGCTGCATGCAGTCAATTCATCTGAACATTTTCTTATGTTTTCATTGATCAATTGTCAGAATCTATTTATTACGCACATCACACCATTTCATACTGACATTTCAAAGACATGCACAATCAGTTTTTACTGAAATTTTCAAATTGAAAAGTTTCAATTTGAGAATGAGTACTTTAAGTTAGACTTTAGAATTCATATTTTAATAGGAGATCAAGCAATGTATATTTTGCCGGGGGGGGGGGGGGGGGGTGGGGTGGAGGGGGTTAAAATACCACCCGAGGAATCATATTTCTTCATATACAGGTCTCTTTTTGTTTCTAAAATAAAACTCACCACAAGAATTCCAAAGAGCATTCACGGTAGTGGTCACAAGGCCGCGGGTTGACGGCTCTGGTCAAGTCCGTAGCTCGGCACCTCGGGTCAAGGCATGGTCGATGACTCGGGCCAGTCCGTAGGACGACACCCCGGCGCAAGGCCGTGGGCCGACGACTCGAGCAAGTCCGTGGGACGACACCCCGGCGAAAGGCCGTGAGCCGATGGACGACTCGGGCCCGTTCCGGGGGCCGGCACCTCGGGAGTTTGCCGTGGGCCGCCGACTCGGGCCAATTCCGTGGGCCGCCACCTCCACGGAGCATGGCCGTTGGCTAAAGACTCAGGCCAATTCCGTCGGTCCGCACCATTGGGTCAAGGCCTTGGGGTCATCAACTCGGGTCAAGTGTTCAAGTGTTCAAGTTGCACAAGGCCGCGGGTTGACGGCTCTGGTCAAGTCCGTAGCTTGGCACCTCGGGTCAAGGCATGGTCGATGACTCGGGCCAGTCCATAGGACGACACCCCGGCGCAAGGCCGTGGGCCGCCACCTCCACGGAGCATGGCCGTTGGCTAAAGACTCAGGCCAATTCCGTCGGTCCGCACCATTGGGTCAAGGCCTTGGGGACATCAACTCGGGTCAAGTGTTCAAGTGTTCAAGTTGCACAAGGCCGCGGGTCGACGGCTCCGGTCAAGTCCGTAGCTTGGCACCTCGGGTCAAGGCATGGTCGATGACTCGGGCCAGTCCGTGTGACGGCATCCGTCAAACCGCCACATACTCGGAGCATGGCCGTGGGCCAAAGACTCAGGCCAATTCCGTGGGTCCGCACCATTGGGTCAAGGCCTTGGGGTCGTCAACTCGGGTCAAGTGTTCAAGTGTTCAAGCGCTCAATCCAATCGAGATCCAGGCCTTAGAGTCTGCTGAAAACACTGCTAATATCAACCTCTCAAGAAGCGTAGTCACGGTGGAGTCCATTCATGAGGTGGGATGACGTTCCACACGGTAAATAAAGTTGTTCGCTGTTGAAGAGTGAGAAAAAGATCCATTAATGGGGAGCGGTGTGGATTCAGAATATGTTTGAGTTGAAAGAAGAACGGAACAAACAAAATTCATCTGGAACACAATTTAAGTCAGTTAACGGTTGCAATGCATATGAACAGGATGCATCAAGAAAATGGTATTTCGAAAAACGATGGGCTAATATGTAAAGGTTAGGATCTTCAAAAATGTCAAAGTGGCCCATCTTTAGGGGTAGTTCATTTGCTTTTTAGTGATATCTTATTGACATCTCTTCGGTCACGGATGGCAGAGCATCATTGATTTCAAAATGATGGACAACATTTGCTGCATGAGTGGTGGACTCTCAGCTGTCCAAAGAAAGTGCCGTTGATGTGCAATGTGCATTGAAAAGAGGTACATTGGAGATGTTGTTGCTTTAACGTGGGTTCATCTCACCACTGACATGTGAACTTACATGTAAACTTGCAAACAGGGCTTTCAGGGGTGTGAGTGACCACTGATAAAAATAGCTGAAAAAAGCTGAAAAAGGTGTAAAAAAAAACCCTGAACTTTGGAAATCTCCTATACTTTTGTACACAGCACGAGAGGGAAAAAAGCTGAAATCCAAAACCAAAAAAGCTGAAATCAGCTTTAAAGCTGAGATTTCGCACCCCTGGGCTTTGTTGGCCTTTGTTGTGAAATCACTCGTGCTTGGTCATCCCTGACTGATGAGATGCAGATATGGTGTCAATGCAAAGGTTATGGACTACCCTTTAAGATGGAGCAACTTTAACGTCTTGGTCATTGTACCTGCCTGGGTTTTTTTTTTTTTAAATACATCCTGTAGAGGGTTAAATAGTGAGGCTGAAAAACATAAATACCGTCACATGCACAAATGTCGCTGCATGCAGTCAATTCATCTGAACATTTTCTTATGTTTTCATTGATCAATTGTCAGAATCTATTTATTACGCACATCACACCATTTCATACTGACATTTCAAAGACATGCACAATCAGTTTTTACTGAAATTTTCAAATTGAAAAGTTTCAATTTGAGAATGAGTACTTTAAGTTAGACTTTAGAATTCATATTTTAATAGGAGATCAAGCAATGTATATTTTGCCGGGGGGGGGGGGGGGGTGGGGGTGGGGTGGAGGGGGTTAAAATACCACCCGAGGAATCATATTTCTTCATATACAGGTCTCTTTTTGTTTCTAAAATAAAACTCACCACAAGAATTCCAAAGAGCATTCACGGTAGTGGTCACAAGGCCGCGGGTTGACGGCTCTGGTCAAGTCCGTAGCTCGGCACCTCGGGTCAAGGCATGGTCGATGACTCGGGCCAGTCCGTAGGACGACACCCCGGCGCAAGGCCGTGGGCCGACGACTCGAGCAAGTCCGTGGGACGACACCCCGGCGAAAGGCCGTGAGCCGATGGACGACTCGGGCCCGTTCCGGGGGCCGGCACCTCGGGAGTTTGCCGTGGGCCGCCGACTCGGGCCAATTCCGTGGGCCGCCACCTCCACGGAGCATGGCCGTTGGCTAAAGACTCAGGCCAATTCCGTCGGTCCGCACCATTGGGTCAAGGCCTTGGGGTCATCAACTCGGGTCAAGTGTTCAAGTGTTCAAGTTGCACAAGGCCGCGGGTTGACGGCTCTGGTCAAGTCCGTAGCTTGGCACCTCGGGTCAAGGCATGGTCGATGACTCGGGCCAGTCCATAGGACGACACCCCGGCGCAAGGCCGTGGGCCGCCACCTCCACGGAGCATGGCCGTTGGCTAAAGACTCAGGCCAATTCCGTCGGTCCGCACCATTGGGTCAAGGCCTTGGGGACATCAACTCGGGTCAAGTGTTCAAGTGTTCAAGTTGCACAAGGCCGCGGGTCGACGGCTCCGGTCAAGTCCGTAGCTTGGCACCTCGGGTCAAGGCATGGTCGATGACTCGGGCCAGTCCGTGTGACGGCATCCGTCAAACCGCCACATACTCGGAGCATGGCCGTGGGCCAAAGACTCAGGCCAATTCCGTGGGTCCGCACCATTGGGTCAAGGCCTTGGGGTCGTCAACTCGGGTCAAGTGTTCAAGTGTTCAAGCGCTCAATCCAATCGAGATCCAGGCCTTAGAGTCTGCTGAAAACACTGCTAATATCAACCTCTCAAGAAGCGTAGTCACGGTGGAGTCCATTCATGAGGTGGGATGACGTTCCACACGGTAAATAAAGTTGTTCGCTGTTGAAGAGTGAGAAAAAGATCCATTAATGGGGAGCGGTGTGGATTCAGAATATGTTTGAGTTGAAAGAAGAACGGAACAAACAAAATTCATCTGGAACACAATTTAAGTCAGTTAACGGTTGCAATGCATATGAACAGGATGCATCAAGAAAATGGTATTTCGAAAAACGATGGGCTAATATGTAAAGGTTAGGATCTTCAAAAATGTCAAAGTGGCCCATCTTTAGGGGTAGTTCATTTGCTTTTTAGTGATATCTTATTGACATCTCTTCGGTCACGGATGGCAGAGCATCATTGATTTCAAAATGATGGACAACATTTGCTGCATGAGTGGTGGACTCTCAGCTGTCCAAAGAAAGTGCCGTTGATGTGCAATGTGCATTGAAAAGAGGTACATTGGAGATGTTGTTGCTTTAACGTGGGTTCATCTCACCACTGACATGTGAACTTACATGTAAACTTGCAAACAGGGCTTTCAGGGGTGTGAGTGACCACTGATAAAAATAGCTGAAAAAAGCTGAAAAAGGTGTAAAAAAAAACCCTGAACTTTGGAAATCTCCTATACTTTTGTACACAGCACGAGAGGGAAAAAAGCTGAAATCCAAAACCAAAAAAGCTGAAATCAGCTTTAAAGCTGAGATTTCGCACCCCTGGGCTTTGTTGGCCTTTGTTGTGAAATCACTCGTGCTTGGTCATCCCTGACTGATGAGATGCAGATATGGTGTCAATGCAAAGGTTATGGACTACCCTTTAAGATGGAGCAACTTTAACGTCTTGGTCATTGTACCTGCCTGGGTTTTTTTTTTTTTAAATACATCCTGTAGAGGGTTAAATAGTGAGGCTGAAAAACATAAATACCGTCACATGCACAAATGTCGCTGCATGCAGTCAATTCATCTGAACATTTTCTTATGTTTTCATTGATCAATTGTCAGAATCTATTTATTACGCACATCACACCATTTCATACTGACATTTCAAAGACATGCACAATCAGTTTTTACTGAAATTTTCAAATTGAAAAGTTTCAATTTGAGAATGAGTACTTTAAGTTAGACTTTAGAATTCATATTTTAATAGGAGATCAAGCAATGTATATTTTGCCGGGGGGGGGGGGGGGGGTGGGGGGGGTGGAGGGGGTTAAAATACCACCCGAGGAATCATATTTCTTCATATACAGGTCTCTTTTTGTTTCTAAAATAAAACTCACCACAAGAATTCCAAAGAGCATTCACGGTAGTGGTCACAAGGCCGCGGGTTGACGGCTCTGGTCAAGTCCGTAGCTCGGCACCTCGGGTCAAGGCATGGTCGATGACTCGGGCCAGTCCGTAGGACGACACCCCGGCGCAAGGCCGTGGGCCGACGACTCGAGCAAGTCCGTGGGACGACACCCCGGCGAAAGGCCGTGAGCCGATGGACGACTCGGGCCCGTTCCGGGGGCCGGCACCTCGGGAGTTTGCCGTGGGCCGCCGACTCGGGCCAATTCCGTGGGCCGCCACCTCCACGGAGCATGGCCGTTGGCTAAAGACTCAGGCCAATTCCGTCGGTCCGCACCATTGGGTCAAGGCCTTGGGGTCATCAACTCGGGTCAAGTGTTCAAGTGTTCAAGTTGCACAAGGCCGCGGGTTGACGGCTCTGGTCAAGTCCGTAGCTTGGCACCTCGGGTCAAGGCATGGTCGATGACTCGGGCCAGTCCATAGGACGACACCCCGGCGCAAGGCCGTGGGCCGCCACCTCCACGGAGCATGGCCGTTGGCTAAAGACTCAGGCCAATTCCGTCGGTCCGCACCATTGGGTCAAGGCCTTGGGGACATCAACTCGGGTCAAGTGTTCAAGTGTTCAAGTTGCACAAGGCCGCGGGTCGACGGCTCCGGTCAAGTCCGTAGCTTGGCACCTCGGGTCAAGGCATGGTCGATGACTCGGGCCAGTCCGTGTGACGGCATCCGTCAAACCGCCACATACTCGGAGCATGGCCGTGGGCCAAAGACTCAGGCCAATTCCGTGGGTCCGCACCATTGGGTCAAGGCCTTGGGGTCGTCAACTCGGGTCAAGTGTTCAAGTGTTCAAGCGCTCAATCCAATCGAGATCCAGGCCTTAGAGTCTGCTGAAAACACTGCTAATATCAACCTCTCAAGAAGCGTAGTCACGGTGGAGTCCATTCATGAGGTGGGATGACGTTCCACACGGTAAATAAAGTTGTTCGCTGTTGAAGAGTGAGAAAAAGATCCATTAATGGGGAGCGGTGTGGATTCAGAATATGTTTGAGTTGAAAGAAGAACGGAACAAACAAAATTCATCTGGAACACAATTTAAGTCAGTTAACGGTTGCAATGCATATGAACAGGATGCATCAAGAAAATGGTATTTCGAAAAACGATGGGCTAATATGTAAAGGTTAGGATCTTCAAAAATGTCAAAGTGGCCCATCTTTAGGGGTAGTTCATTTGCTTTTTAGTGATATCTTATTGACATCTCTTCGGTCACGGATGGCAGAGCATCATTGATTTCAAAATGATGGACAACATTTGCTGCATGAGTGGTGGACTCTCAGCTGTCCAAAGAAAGTGCCGTTGATGTGCAATGTGCATTGAAAAGAGGTACATTGGAGATGTTGTTGCTTTAACGTGGGTTCATCTCACCACTGACATGTGAACTTACATGTAAACTTGCAAACAGGGCTTTCAGGGGTGTGAGTGACCACTGATAAAAATAGCTGAAAAAAGCTGAAAAAGGTGTAAAAAAAAACCTGAACTTTGGAAATCTCCTATACTTTTGTACACAGCACGAGAGGGAAAAAAGCTGAAATCCAAAACCAAAAAAGCTGAAATCAGCTTTAAAGCTGAGATTTCGCACCCCTGGGCTTTGTTGGCCTTTGTTGTGAAATCACTCGTGCTTGGTCATCCCTGACTGATGAGATGCAGATATGGTGTCAATGCAAAGGTTATGGACTACCCTTTAAGATGGAGCAACTTTAACGTCTTGGTCATTGTACCTGCCTGGGTTTTTTTTTTTTTAAATACATCCTGTAGAGGGTTAAATAGTGAGGCTGAAAAACATAAATACCGTCACATGCACAAATGTCGCTGCATGCAGTCAATTCATCTGAACATTTTCTTATGTTTTCATTGATCAATTGTCAGAATCTATTTATTACGCACATCACACCATTTCATACTGACATTTCAAAGACATGCACAATCAGTTTTTACTGAAATTTTCAAATTGAAAAGTTTCAATTTGAGAATGAGTACTTTAAGTTAGACTTTAGAATTCATATTTTAATAGGAGATCAAGCAATGTATATTTTGCCGGGGGGGGGGGGGGGGGGGTGGGGTGGAGGGGGTTAAAATACCACCCGAGGAATCATATTTCTTCATATACAGGTCTCTTTTTGTTTCTAAAATAAAACTCACCACAAGAATTCCAAAGAGCATTCACGGTAGTGGTCACAAGGCCGCGGGTTGACGGCTCTGGTCAAGTCCGTAGCTCGGCACCTCGGGTCAAGGCATGGTCGATGACTCGGGCCAGTCCGTAGGACGACACCCCGGCGCAAGGCCGTGGGCCGACGACTCGAGCAAGTCCGTGGGACGACACCCCGGCGAAAGGCCGTGAGCCGATGGACGACTCGGGCCCGTTCCGGGGGCCGGCACCTCGGGAGTTTGCCGTGGGCCGCCGACTCGGGCCAATTCCGTGGGCCGCCACCTCCACGGAGCATGGCCGTTGGCTAAAGACTCAGGCCAATTCCGTCGGTCCGCACCATTGGGTCAAGGCCTTGGGGTCATCAACTCGGGTCAAGTGTTCAAGTGTTCAAGTTGCACAAGGCCGCGGGTTGACGGCTCTGGTCAAGTCCGTAGCTTGGCACCTCGGGTCAAGGCATGGTCGATGACTCGGGCCAGTCCATAGGACGACACCCCGGCGCAAGGCCGTGGGCCGCCACCTCCACGGAGCATGGCCGTTGGCTAAAGACTCAGGCCAATTCCGTCGGTCCGCACCATTGGGTCAAGGCCTTGGGGACATCAACTCGGGTCAAGTGTTCAAGTGTTCAAGTTGCACAAGGCCGCGGGTCGACGGCTCCGGTCAAGTCCGTAGCTTGGCACCTCGGGTCAAGGCATGGTCGATGACTCGGGCCAGTCCGTGTGACGGCATCCGTCAAACCGCCACATACTCGGAGCATGGCCGTGGGCCAAAGACTCAGGCCAATTCCGTGGGTCCGCACCATTGGGTCAAGGCCTTGGGGTCGTCAACTCGGGTCAAGTGTTCAAGTGTTCAAGCGCTCAATCCAATCGAGATCCAGGCCTTAGAGTCTGCTGAAAACACTGCTAATATCAACCTCTCAAGAAGCGTAGTCACGGTGGAGTCCATTCATGAGGTGGGATGACGTTCCACACGGTAAATAAAGTTGTTCGCTGTTGAAGAGTGAGAAAAAGATCCATTAATGGGGAGCGGTGTGGATTCAGAATATGTTTGAGTTGAAAGAAGAACGGAACAAACAAAATTCATCTGGAACACAATTTAAGTCAGTTAACGGTTGCAATGCATATGAACAGGATGCATCAAGAAAATGGTATTTCGAAAAACGATGGGCTAATATGTAAAGGTTAGGATCTTCAAAAATGTCAAAGTGGCCCATCTTTAGGGGTAGTTCATTTGCTTTTTAGTGATATCTTATTGACATCTCTTCGGTCACGGATGGCAGAGCATCATTGATTTCAAAATGATGGACAACATTTGCTGCATGAGTGGTGGACTCTCAGCTGTCCAAAGAAAGTGCCGTTGATGTGCAATGTGCATTGAAAAGAGGTACATTGGAGATGTTGTTGCTTTAACGTGGGTTCATCTCACCACTGACATGTGAACTTACATGTAAACTTGCAAACAGGGCTTTCAGGGGTGTGAGTGACCACTGATAAAAATAGCTGAAAAAAGCTGAAAAAGGTGTAAAAAAAAACCCTGAACTTTGGAAATCTCCTATACTTTTGTACACAGCACGAGAGGGAAAAAAGCTGAAATCCAAAACCAAAAAAGCTGAAATCAGCTTTAAAGCTGAGATTTCGCACCCCTGGGCTTTGTTGGCCTTTGTTGTGAAATCACTCGTGCTTGGTCATCCCTGACTGATGAGATGCAGATATGGTGTCAATGCAAAGGTTATGGACTACCCTTTAAGATGGAGCAACTTTAACGTCTTGGTCATTGTACCTGCCTGGGTTTTTTTTTTTTTAAATACATCCTGTAGAGGGTTAAATAGTGAGGCTGAAAAACATAAATACCGTCACATGCACAAATGTCGCTGCATGCAGTCAATTCATCTGAACATTTTCTTATGTTTTCATTGATCAATTGTCAGAATCTATTTATTACGCACATCACACCATTTCATACTGACATTTCAAAGACATGCACAATCAGTTTTTACTGAAATTTTCAAATTGAAAAGTTTCAATTTGAGAATGAGTACTTTAAGTTAGACTTTAGAATTCATATTTTAATAGGAGATCAAGCAATGTATATTTTGCCGGGGGGGGGGGGGGGTGGGGGGGGTGGGGTGGAGGGGGTTAAAATACCACCCGAGGAATCATATTTCTTCATATACAGGTCTCTTTTTGTTTCTAAAATAAAACTCACCACAAGAATTCCAAAGAGCATTCACGGTAGTGGTCACAAGGCCGCGGGTTGACGGCTCTGGTCAAGTCCGTAGCTCGGCACCTCGGGTCAAGGCATGGTCGATGACTCGGGCCAGTCCGTAGGACGACACCCCGGCGCAAGGCCGTGGGCCGACGACTCGAGCAAGTCCGTGGGACGACACCCCGGCGAAAGGCCGTGAGCCGATGGACGACTCGGGCCCGTTCCGGGGGCCGGCACCTCGGGAGTTTGCCGTGGGCCGCCGACTCGGGCCAATTCCGTGGGCCGCCACCTCCACGGAGCATGGCCGTTGGCTAAAGACTCAGGCCAATTCCGTCGGTCCGCACCATTGGGTCAAGGCCTTGGGGTCATCAACTCGGGTCAAGTGTTCAAGTGTTCAAGTTGCACAAGGCCGCGGGTTGACGGCTCTGGTCAAGTCCGTAGCTTGGCACCTCGGGTCAAGGCATGGTCGATGACTCGGGCCAGTCCATAGGACGACACCCCGGCGCAAGGCCGTGGGCCGCCACCTCCACGGAGCATGGCCGTTGGCTAAAGACTCAGGCCAATTCCGTCGGTCCGCACCATTGGGTCAAGGCCTTGGGGACATCAACTCGGGTCAAGTGTTCAAGTGTTCAAGTTGCACAAGGCCGCGGGTCGACGGCTCCGGTCAAGTCCGTAGCTTGGCACCTCGGGTCAAGGCATGGTCGATGACTCGGGCCAGTCCGTGTGACGGCATCCGTCAAACCGCCACATACTCGGAGCATGGCCGTGGGCCAAAGACTCAGGCCAATTCCGTGGGTCCGCACCATTGGGTCAAGGCCTTGGGGTCGTCAACTCGGGTCAAGTGTTCAAGTGTTCAAGCGCTCAATCCAATCGAGATCCAGGCCTTAGAGTCTGCTGAAAACACTGCTAATATCAACCTCTCAAGAAGCGTAGTCACGGTGGAGTCCATTCATGAGGTGGGATGACGTTCCACACGGTAAATAAAGTTGTTCGCTGTTGAAGAGTGAGAAAAAGATCCATTAATGGGGAGCGGTGTGGATTCAGAATATGTTTGAGTTGAAAGAAGAACGGAACAAACAAAATTCATCTGGAACACAATTTAAGTCAGTTAACGGTTGCAATGCATATGAACAGGATGCATCAAGAAAATGGTATTTCGAAAAACGATGGGCTAATATGTAAAGGTTAGGATCTTCAAAAATGTCAAAGTGGCCCATCTTTAGGGGTAGTTCATTTGCTTTTTAGTGATATCTTATTGACATCTCTTCGGTCACGGATGGCAGAGCATCATTGATTTCAAAATGATGGACAACATTTGCTGCATGAGTGGTGGACTCTCAGCTGTCCAAAGAAAGTGCCGTTGATGTGCAATGTGCATTGAAAAGAGGTACATTGGAGATGTTGTTGCTTTAACGTGGGTTCATCTCACCACTGACATGTGAACTTACATGTAAACTTGCAAACAGGGCTTTCAGGGGTGTGAGTGACCACTGATAAAAATAGCTGAAAAAAGCTGAAAAAGGTGTAAAAAAAAACCCTGAACTTTGGAAATCTCCTATACTTTTGTACACAGCACGAGAGGGAAAAAAGCTGAAATCCAAAACCAAAAAAGCTGAAATCAGCTTTAAAGCTGAGATTTCGCACCCCTGGGCTTTGTTGGCCTTTGTTGTGAAATCACTCGTGCTTGGTCATCCCTGACTGATGAGATGCAGATATGGTGTCAATGCAAAGGTTATGGACTACCCTTTAAGATGGAGCAACTTTAACGTCTTGGTCATTGTACCTGCCTGGGTTTTTTTTTTTTTAAATACATCCTGTAGAGGGTTAAATAGTGAGGCTGAAAAACATAAATACCGTCACATGCACAAATGTCGCTGCATGCAGTCAATTCATCTGAACATTTTCTTATGTTTTCATTGATCAATTGTCAGAATCTATTTATTACGCACATCACACCATTTCATACTGACATTTCAAAGACATGCACAATCAGTTTTTACTGAAATTTTCAAATTGAAAAGTTTCAATTTGAGAATGAGTACTTTAAGTTAGACTTTAGAATTCATATTTTAATAGGAGATCAAGCAATGTATATTTTGCCGGGGGGGGGGGGTGGGGGTGGGGTGGAGGGGGTTAAAATACCACCCGAGGAATCATATTTCTTCATATACAGGTCTCTTTTTGTTTCTAAAATAAAACTCACCACAAGAATTCCAAAGAGCATTCACGGTAGTGGTCACAAGGCCGCGGGTTGACGGCTCTGGTCAAGTCCGTAGCTCGGCACCTCGGGTCAAGGCATGGTCGATGACTCGGGCCAGTCCGTAGGACGACACCCCGGCGCAAGGCCGTGGGCCGACGACTCGAGCAAGTCCGTGGGACGACACCCCGGCGAAAGGCCGTGAGCCGATGGACGACTCGGGCCCGTTCCGGGGGCCGGCACCTCGGGAGTTTGCCGTGGGCCGCCGACTCGGGCCAATTCCGTGGGCCGCCACCTCCACGGAGCATGGCCGTTGGCTAAAGACTCAGGCCAATTCCGTCGGTCCGCACCATTGGGTCAAGGCCTTGGGGTCATCAACTCGGGTCAAGTGTTCAAGTGTTCAAGTTGCACAAGGCCGGGGTTGACGGCTCTGGTCAAGTCCGTAGCTTGGCACCTCGGGTCAAGGCATGGTCGATGACTCGGGCCAGTCCATAGGACGACACCCCGGCGCAAGGCCGTGGGCCGCCACCTCCACGGAGCATGGCCGTTGGCTAAAGACTCAGGCCAATTCCGTCGGTCCGCACCATTGGGTCAAGGCCTTGGGGACATCAACTCGGGTCAAGTGTTCAAGTGTTCAAGTTGCACAAGGCCGCGGGTCGACGGCTCCGGTCAAGTCCGTAGCTTGGCACCTCGGGTCAAGGCATGGTCGATGACTCGGGCCAGTCCGTGTGACGGCATCCGTCAAACCGCCACATACTCGGAGCATGGCCGTGGGCCAAAGACTCAGGCCAATTCCGTGGGTCCGCACCATTGGGTCAAGGCCTTGGGGTCGTCAACTCGGGTCAAGTGTTCAAGTGTTCAAGCGCTCAATCCAATCGAGATCCAGGCCTTAGAGTCTGCTGAAAACACTGCTAATATCAACCTCTCAAGAAGCGTAGTCACGGTGGAGTCCATTCATGAGGTGGGATGACGTTCCACACGGTAAATAAAGTTGTTCGCTGTTGAAGAGTGAGAAAAAGATCCATTAATGGGGAGCGGTGTGGATTCAGAATATGTTTGAGTTGAAAGAAGAACGGAACAAACAAAATTCATCTGGAACACAATTTAAGTCAGTTAACGGTTGCAATGCATATGAACAGGATGCATCAAGAAAATGGTATTTCGAAAAACGATGGGCTAATATGTAAAGGTTAGGATCTTCAAAAATGTCAAAGTGGCCCATCTTTAGGGGTAGTTCATTTGCTTTTTAGTGATATCTTATTGACATCTCTTCGGTCACGGATGGCAGAGCATCATTGATTTCAAAATGATGGACAACATTTGCTGCATGAGTGGTGGACTCTCAGCTGTCCAAAGAAAGTGCCGTTGATGTGCAATGTGCATTGAAAAGAGGTACATTGGAGATGTTGTTGCTTTAACGTGGGTTCATCTCACCACTGACATGTGAACTTACATGTAAACTTGCAAACAGGGCTTTCAGGGGTGTGAGTGACCACTGATAAAAATAGCTGAAAAAAGCTGAAAAAGGTGTAAAAAAAAACCCTGAACTTTGGAAATCTCCTATACTTTTGTACACAGCACGAGAGGGAAAAAAGCTGAAATCCAAAACCAAAAAAGCTGAAATCAGCTTTAAAGCTGAGATTTCGCACCCCTGGGCTTTGTTGGCCTTTGTTGTGAAATCACTCGTGCTTGGTCATCCCTGACTGATGAGATGCAGATATGGTGTCAATGCAAAGGTTATGGACTACCCTTTAAGATGGAGCAACTTTAACGTCTTGGTCATTGTACCTGCCTGGGTTTTTTTTTTTTTAAATACATCCTGTAGAGGGTTAAATAGTGAGGCTGAAAAACATAAATACCGTCACATGCACAAATGTCGCTGCATGCAGTCAATTCATCTGAACATTTTCTTATGTTTTCATTGATCAATTGTCAGAATCTATTTATTACGCACATCACACCATTTCATACTGACATTTCAAAGACATGCACAATCAGTTTTTACTGAAATTTTCAAATTGAAAAGTTTCAATTTGAGAATGAGTACTTTAAGTTAGACTTTAGAATTCATATTTTAATAGGAGATCAAGCATGTATATATTTTGCCGGGGGGGGGGGGGGGGGGGTGGGGTGGAGGGGGGTTAAAATACCACCCGAGGAATCAATTTCTTCATATACAGGTCTCTTTTTGTTTCTAAAATAAAACTCACCACAAGAATTCCAAAGAGCATTCACGGTAGTGGTCACAAGGCCGCGGGTTGACGGCTCTGGTCAAGTCCGTAGCTCGGCACCTCGGGTCAAGGCATGGTCGATGACTCGGGCCAGTCCGTAGGACGACACCCCGGCGCAAGGCCGTGGGCCGACGACTCGAGCAAGTCCGTGGGACGACCCCACCGGCGAAAGGCCGTGAGCCGATGGACGACTCTGGCCCGTTCCGGGGCCGGCACCTCGGGAGTTTGCCGTGGGCCGCCGACTCGGGCCAATTCCGTGGGCCGCCACCTCCACGGAGCATGGCCGTTGGCTAAAGACTCAGGCCAATTCCGTCGGTCCGCACCATTGGTCAAGGCCTTGGGGTCATCAACTCGGGTCAAGTGTTCAAGTGTTCAAGTTGCACAAGGCCGCGGGTTGACGGCTCTGTCAAGTCCGTAGCTTGGCACCTCGGGTCAAGGCATGGGTCGATGACTCGGGCCAGTCCATAGGACGACACCCCGGCGCAAGGGCCGTGGGCCGCCACCTCCACGGAGCATGGCCGTTGGCTAAAGACTCAGGCCAATTCCGTCGGTCCGCACCATTGGGTCAAGGCCTTGGGGACATCAACTCGGGTCAAGTGTTCAAGTGTTCAAGTTGCACAAGGCCGCGGGTCGACGGCTCCGGTCAAGTCCGTAGCTTGGCACCTCGGGTCAAGGCATGGTCGATGACTCGGGCCAGTCCGTGTGACGGCATCCGTCAAACCGCCACATACTCGGAGCATGGCCGTGGGCCAAAGACTCAGGCCAATTCCGTGGGTCCGCACCATTGGGTCAAGGCCTTGGGGTCGTCAACTCGGGTCAAGTGTTCAAGTGTTCAAGTGCGCTCAATCCAATCGAGATCCAGGCCTTAGAGTCTGCTGAAAAACACTGCTAATATCAACCTCTCAAGAAGCGTAGTCACGGTGGAGTCCATTCATGAGGTGGGATGACGTTCCACACGGTAAATAAAGTTGTTCGCTGTTGAAGAGTGAGAAAAAGATCCATTAATGGGGAGCGGTGTGGATTCAGAATATGTTTGAGTTGAAAGAAGAACGGAACAAACAAATTCATCTGGAACACAATTTAAGTCAGTTAACGGTTTGCAATGCATATGAACAGGATGCATCAAGAAAATGGTATTTCGAAAAAACGATGGGCTAATATGTAAAGGTTAGGATCTTCAAAAATGTCAAAGCCAAAAGTTCATTTGCTTTTTAGTGATATCTTATTGACATCTCTTCGGTCACGGATGGCAGAGCATCATTGATTTCAAAATGATGGACAACATTTGCTGCATGAGTGGTGGACTCTCAGCTGTCCAAAGAAAGTGCCGTTGATGTGCAATGTGCATTGAAAAGAGGTACATTGGAGATGTTGTTGCTTTAACGTGGGTTCATCTCACCACTGACATGTGAACTTACATGTAAACTTGCAAACAGGGCTTTCAGGGGTGTGAGTGACCACTGATAAAAATAGCTGAAAAAAGCTGAAAAAGGTGTAAAAAAAAAACCCTGAACTTTGGAAATCTCCTATACTTTTGTACACAGCACGAGAGGGAAAAAAGCTGAAATCCAAAACCAAAAAAGCTGAAATCAGCTTTAAAGCTGAGATTTCGCACCCCTGGGCTTTGTTGGCCTTTGTTGTGAAATCACTCGTGCTTGGTCATCCCTGACTGATGAGATGCAGATATGGTGTCAATGCAAAGGTTATGGACTACCCTTTAAGATGGAGCAACTTTAACGTCTTGGTCATTGTACCTGCCTGGGTTTTTTTTTTTTTTTAAAATACATCCTGTAGAGGGTTAAATAGTGAGGCTGAAAAACATAAATACCGTCACATGCACAAATGTCGCTGCATGCAGTCAATTCATCTGAACATTTTCTTATGTTTTCATTGATCAATTGTCAGAATCTATTTTATTACGCACATCACACCATTTCATACTGACATTTCAAAGACATGCACAATCAGTTTTTACTGAAATTTTCAAATTGAAAAGTTTCAATTTGAGAATGATACTTTAAGTTAGACTTTAGAATTCATATTTTAATAGGAGATCAAGCAATGTATATTTTGCCGGGGGGGGTGGGGGGTGGCGGTGGGGTGGAGGGGGTTAAAATACCACCCGAGGAATCATATTTCTTCATATACAGGTCTCTTTTTGTTTCTAAAATAAACTCACCACAAGAATTCCAAAGAGCATTCACGGTAGTGGTCACAAGGCCGCGGGTTGACGGCTCTGGTCAAGTCCGTAGCTTGGCACCTCGGGTCAAGGCATGGTCGATGACTCGGGCCAGTCCGTAGGACGACACCCCGGCGCAAGGGCCGTGGGCCGACGACTCGAGCAAGTCCGTGGGACGACACACCCCGGCGAAAGGCCGTGAGCCGATGGAGACGACTCGGGCCCGTTCCGGGGGCCGGCACCTCGGGAGTTTGCCGTGGGCCGCCGACTCGGGCCAATTCCGTGGGCCGCCACCTCCACGGAGCATGGCCGTTGGCTAAAGACTCAGGCCAATTCCGTCGGTCCGCACCATTGGGTCAAGGCCTTGGGGTCATCAACTCGGGTCAAGTGTTCAAGTGTTCAAGTTGCACAAGGCCGTGGTTGACGGCTCTGGTCAAGTCCGTAGCTTGGCACCTCGGGTCAAGGCATGGTCGATGACTCGGGCCAGTCCATAGGACGACACCCCGGCGCAAGGCCGTGGGCCGCCACCTCCACGGAGCATGGCCGTTGGCTAAAGACTCAGGCCAATTCCGTCGGTCCGCACCATTGGGTCAAGGCCTTGGGGACATCAACTCGGGTCAAGTGTTCAAGTGTTCAAGTTGCACAAGCCGCGGGTCGACGGCTCCGGTCAAGTCCGTAGCTTGGCACCTCGGGTCAAGGCATGGTCGATGACTCGGGCCAGTCCGTGTGACGGGCATCCGTCAAACCGCCACATACTCGGAGCATGGCCGGGGCCAAAGACTCAGGCCAATTCCGTGGTGTCCGCACCATTGGGTCAAGGCCTTGGGGTCGTCAACTCGGGTCAAGTGTTCAAGTGTTCAAGCGCTCAATCCAATCGAGATCCAGGCCTTAGAGTCTGCTGAAAACACTGCTAATATCAACCTCTCAAGAGCGTAGTCACGGTGGAGTCCATTCATGAGGTGGGATGACGTTCCACACGGTAATAAAGTTGTCCGCTGTTGAAAAGAGTGAGAAAAAGATCCATTAATGGGGAGCGGTGTGGATTCAGAATATGTTTGAGTTGAAAGAAGAACGGAACAAACAAAATTCATCTGGAACACAATTTAAGTCAGTTAACGGTTGCAATGCATATGAACAGGATGCATCAAGAAAATGGTATTTCGAAAAACGATGGGCTAATATTAAAAGGTTAGGATCTTCAAAAATGTCAAAGTGGCCCATCTTTAGGGGTAGTTCATTTGCTTTTTAGTGATATCTTATTGACATCTCTTCTCGGTCACGGATGGCAGAGCATCATTGATTTCAAAATGATGGACAACATTTGCTGCATGAGTGGTGGACTCTCAGCTGTCCAAAGAAAGTGCCGTTGATGTGCAATGTGCATTGAAAAGAGGTACATTGGAGATGTTGTTGCTTTAACGTGGGTTCATCTCACCACTGACATGTGAACTTACATGTAAACTTGCAAACAGGGCTTTCAGGGGTGTGAGTGACCACTGATAAAAATAGCTGAAAAAAGCTGAAAAAGGTGTAAAAAAAAACCCTGAACTTGTGGAAATCTCCTATACTTTTGTACACAGCACGAGAGGGAAAAAAGCTGAAATCCAAAACCAAAAAAGCTGAAATCAGCTTTAAAGCTGAGATTTCGCACCCCTGGGCTTTGTTGGCCTTTGTTGTGAAATCACTCGTGCTTGGTCATCCCTGACTGATGAGATGCAGATATGGTGTCAATGCAAAGGTTATGGACTACCCTTTAAGATGGAGCAACTTTAACGTCTTGGTCATTGTACCTTGCCTGGGTTTTTTTTTTTTTAAATACATCCTGTAGAGGGTTAATAGTGAGGCTGAAAAACATAAATAACCCGTCACATGCACAAATGTCGCTGCATGCAGTCAATTCATCTGAACATTTTCTTATGTTTTCATTGATCAATTGTCAGAATCTATTTATTACGCACATCACAACACCATTCATACTGACATTTCAAAGACATGCACAATCAGTTTTTACTGAAAATTTTCAAATTGAAAAGTTTCAATTTGAGAATGAGTACTTTAAGTTAGACTTTAGAATTCATATTTTAATAGGAGATCAAGCAATGTATATTTGCTGCCGGGGGGGGGGGGGTGGGGGGTGGGGTGGAGGGGGTTAAAATACCACCCGAGGAATCATATTTCTTCATATACAGGTCTCTTTTTGTTTCTAAAATAAAACTCACCACAAGAATTCCAAAGAGCATTCACGGTAGTGGTCACAAGGCCGCGGGTTGACGGCTCTGGTCAAGTCCGTAGCTCGGCACCTCGGGTCAAGGCATGGTCGATGACTCGGCCAGTCCGTAGGACGACACCCCGGCGCAAGGCCGTGGGCCGACGACTCGAGCAAGTCCGTGGGACGACCCCCCGGCGAAAGGCCGTGAGCCGATGGACGACTCGGGCCCGTTCCGGGGGCCGGCACCTCGGGAGTTTTGCCGTGGGCCGCCGACTCGGGCCAATTCCGTGGGCCGCCACCTCCACGGAGCATGGCCGTTGGCTAAAGACTCAGGCCAATTCCGTCGGTCCGCACCATTGGGTCAAGGCCTTGGGGTCATCAACTCGGGTCAAGTGTTCAAGTGTTCAAGTTGCACAAGGCCGCGGGTTGACGGCTCTGGTCAAGTCCGTAGCTTGGCACCTCGGGTCAAGGCATGGTCGATGACTCGGGCCAGTCCATAGGACGACACCCCGGCGCAAGGCCGTGGGCCGCCACCTCCACGGAGCATGGCCGTTGGCTAAAGACTCAGGCCAATTCCGTCGGTCCGCACCATTGGGTCAAGGCCTTGGGGACATCAACTCGGGTCAAGTGTTCAAGTGTTCAAGTTGCACAAGGCCGCGGGTCGACGGCTCCGGTCAAGTCCGTAGCTTGGCACCTCGGGTCAAGGCATGGTCGATGACTCGGGCCAGTCCGTGTGACGGCATCCGTCAAACCGCCACATACTCGGAGCATGGCCGTGGGCCAAAGACTCAGGCCAATTCCGTGGGTCCGCACCATTGGGTCAAGGCCTTGGGGTCGTCAACTCGGGTCAAGTGTTCAAGTGTTCAAAGCGCTCAATCCAATCGAGATCCAGGCCTTAGAGTCTGCTGAAAACACTGCTAATATCAACCTCTCAAGAAGCGTAGTCACGGTGGAGTCCATTCATGAGGTGGGATGACGTTCCACACGGTAAATAAAGTTGTTCGCTGTTGAAGAGTGAGAAAAAGATCCATTAATGGGGAGCGGTGTGGATTCAGATATGTTTGAGTTGAAAGAAGAACGGAACAAACAAAATTCATCTCTGGAACACAATTTAAGGTCAGTAAACGGTTGCAATGCATATGAACAGGATGCATCAAGAAAATGGTATTTCGAAAAACGATGGGCTAATATGTAAAGGTTAGGATCTTCAAAAATGTCAAAGCCCATCTTTAGTTCATTTGCTTTTTAGTGATATCTTATTGACATCTCTTCGGTCACGGATGGCAGAGCATCATTGATTTCAAAATGATGGACAACATTTGCTGCATGAGTGGTGGACTCTCAGCTGTCCAAAGAAAGTGCCGTTGATGTGCAATGTGCATTGAAAAGAGGTACATTGGAGATGTTGTTGCTTTAACGTGGGTTCATCTCACCACTGACATGTGAACTTACATGTAAACTTGCAAACAGGGCTTTCAGGGGTGTGAGTGACCACTGATAAAAATAGCTGAAAAAAGCTGAAAAAGGTGTAAAAAAAAACCCTGAACTTTGGAAATCTCCTATACTTTTGTACACAGCACGAGAGGGAAAAAGCTGAAATCCAAAACCAAAAAAGCTGAAATCAGCTTTAAAGCTGAGATTTCGCACCCCTGGGCTTTGTTGGCCTTTGTTGTGAAATCACTCGTGCTTGGTCATCATCCCTGACTGATGAGATGCAGATATGGTGTCAATGCAAAGGTTATGGACTACCCTTTAAGATGGAGCAACTTTAACGTCTTGGTCATTGTACCTGCCTGGGTTTTTTTTTTTTAAATACATCCTGTAGAGGGTTAAATAGTGAGGCTGAAAAACATAAATACCGTCACATGCACAAATGTCGCTGCATGCAGTCATTCATCTGAACATTTTCTTATGTTTTCATTGATCAATTGTCAGAATCTATTTATTACGCACATCACACCATTCATTTCATACTGACATTTCAAAGACATGCACAATCAGTTTTTACTGAAAATCAAAGTCCTGCCCTATGCACACAAACTTAAAACTGCAAATATTGAAGAAGTCTTTTTTACCAGCTGTTCAGATGGGAAAAAAATATCAGAATGTCACTTTCGAGTGTCATTTACTTTTAGTCAGCTGTTTTGGGTGAGTGCAATCTTAATATAGGAATGGGGTCCGAAACTAAACAAACGCTAACAGAGCAATGGTCACTCACCACGACGGTGTTGTTGAATGTTGGCTTGCAGACTGCTAAGCTCCAGCACAAAACTCCCCAATTGTCACAAGATGAACTCACAAAAGTCATAATTGCACCACCAAGTCTTTGCAGCTCAGACAAGACCAAGTGAAATCAAGACAAGACGAAGCGTCAATCTCACGTCGAGCACTGGTTATTCCCGCCCGTGAAAAGGCGCGGTGGACGGTGGACGGTTGACGTTTTCAAAAGTGCAGATTGCGGCACGCGTTCCTGGAGTCAATCCATTCGAGAGATGATTTGTAGGCTTGTTGTAGTTTTATAATACTTTCCACTCGCCAAGATGGTGCAGAAGATCGCTAACAATGCAATACTTCAGTAAATACGATTGAAATCCTCGCCGAAGATCCTCCAGGCAGACTCGAAAATCCTGCTTAATAATTCCCGCTACACAAAAAAAATACAAATGAAATAATGTGTCAACTGTCAACTTCATTGCTTGTTAAAAGAGGGCGCGCTACACAAATTGTGGTCATCATATTAAGTCGGACGCCTCATAGGGTTGCAGACCAGTAAAGTAAACTTTATAAACCCCAATGGTAAATGCTCCCAATTCAGAAATTCAGGGAAAATACTCGCAACTGTCCAAGGGGTTCGACACACACACATCAAATTAATGCTTATTTCATCATCTTTCTTCTTTATTTTCCAATTTTTTGGGGGGGATTTATTGATGACTTTGGGAGAAAATTTCATCTGAAGATGATCACGTTCCCCTAAAAGCAGGAAACTGCGTAATAGTCGTAGCCTTGTTGCCATTTTGTGATTCGACAATTAACGACGTTGAAGTACATGTACGGGCGCGCGCACGTACATGTTCATCGTACAAGACCAGATTCTGCAGGTTTTTCTGTGACACATTTCGTTCACATAATGATACAGATCAGAAATGGGGAAAAGAAAAAAAATTAAGCATTTCACAAAACCCTACTGTGTATATATCTCGATATTTAAATGAACATTGCACTTTCTATCTGCAAGTGGACATTAATTTAGTACATAAGTCTGGGAATGGAAGAATCACTTCTCTCTCTTAAAAAAACTTATTTATTCATCTATATTCATGCTTCCCTTTAAAAAAAATATTTTACGAATGTAAATTTATTAATTTTATGTACTATTATGCGTATTAAATTGATCCCTGCTTTTCATTTCAATCATTGTTTTAATCTTAAAATAGTTAATACGTCTTTTAAAATATCTACTTAACTAAAAGGACTGATGATGCGACCGGAAGAACTAATTACTCAACACTCCGTATTCACTTTCATGCATTTATGGGGATGCGTCTGAACGATCTCAAGATGTAACTATAGATCATTTGGAAAATTGGAAATCTATTTTCTTTATGATGTTCATTTATGAAAACAGACCGTTTTTTTATCTGAAAGTATACTGAGTGCGGATCACGGGTGCGTAAGCAGCGCTACTTGCGACCGCGCTTGCAGCTACTTGCACTGGAGATATGAAGACACCATCAAATGAACGTCGTTCATCGTCCAATCACAAAATGGCAACGGGCTACGACTATTGCGCGTCATGAAGCCCATCGCCATTTTGAAAATGACGTCTACTCTCCATCGCAAAATAGGGCCATTTTAGGGCCTAATCATCATCTACACTTTTCACTGAAATACCATCTCGTATCCTCTGCACCGGCTTCCAACCTTATTTGTTTACAAATCATCAAGTTCACAAACAGCCTTCAAATGCTCTAATACTAAAGAATTTGAGGGCATGTCAATCGTGATTTGGCCGGCGTAAGCAATTTCGGACCGTGATTACTGTGTTTGGCACCCATTATTAGAATTCCCATAGCACACTCAAATGCATAGTGGCTTAAATGCCCTGAAAACTTCCAAATTCTTTTTAAAATTACTCAGAACTCACACAGTAAACTGATAATCAACATGTCATCTTTCATTTTTATTTTCATTTTTGTGGGTTGACCACTGACTTATTGAGATATTCTCACCCAAAATAGACGACCAATATAAAGCGGAAAAGTAGCCATCTTGAAAAACGATCCCTTTACAACATGGCAAAGGGCGCCACTTTCGGGCCCAATTGCATCAAGATGCTTCAGAACTGGACGCGCTCCAGGTCTGGGCCAGAGGTTCATTGCATATCTCTTCAATTTCCCAGTTTTATGGCTCTGAGAACTCTTTAATACAGAATATTTTGAGTGGAATAACTTTTATTCACGGAGCTCAGTGGATGCATTTAGGCCTATATTTACCGGTGTGCACCCATAGCCATAATAAGATAAAACTGCCTAATACCAAAGTCAACTTTCATGGCAGAAAAACAACATCGTGGCGTTGTGGGGCAGACAACTCAAGACATATATTAGTGTATCATTATATCTTGTGATTGGTCGCCATAACGTACTCCAAATGCTCAAAATTGAAGAAGTGGTCGTCAAATAAAAATAATAATTAACATGCTCGTTGTGGGGATAATAACTCCAGGAATATTGGTTGAATTTATTTATTTAGTGATTGGTTAGGCAAACGTTTTTGAAATTGGAGCGAAAATGACCAACCATTAAAAAACGCGAATAGATATAAGGCGAACTGGAGTCAATTTTATTACACGCCGAAAGCAACGCCCGGTTTTCTACAAGATAACTCCAGTATCTGTTGCATCGAATTGAAATTTTCACATGTTAATTTAAAAGTAACATGATTATGTGGAATATCGAAATAAACTTCACAAAAAACAATGCCATGCAGTAAAAAAAACCTGCCTTTTTAATAATACTCGTGTCAACCAGTTCAATTGTTATGTCAAAAGAGGGCGCGCTACACAAATTGTGGTCACTGCCGTAAACAAAATGCAAGCCACGCGCAAGCCAATTGGAGTTGACTTTACTAAATCGTGACGTCATTTCATTCCAAAATCGACTAAATAGTTTGATTGGTCAATTTGAATGCAGTGCTTTTGAATAACAAACAGCCAGCTCCATATCGCGTAACATAATACAGAACGCGTGACATGTGTGTTGTTTTTAAAACCTCCCATTGTCTATTTGACGTGCAACGGGCGAATGACCGAAGACCCGATATGGAAAGCGCCCGCTAATTGGTCAAAATCTAGGAGGTCAAGAGGCGGGTCTTGCCTAATTAATCAGCAACTACTAATCGGCGACTACAATAGGGGGAGGGCACTGCACAAGCCGGTGAATAATGCGTTTAGCCTACGGAGACGCTTCACGTAGACGCTTAGTTTTCGAGTTCACTAATCAGTAGAAGCGTAAATTACTTTTTTTTTAATGTAAGGCTAATATGTGTTCCAAGAGTCCCCGAGTCCCTGCAGTTTCAAGGAATTTCCATTTTCAGGGGCCAACTGAAAAAAAAATTATTGCAAGGGAACATGACTTTGGCGAAACATTAATGAATTTTAAAGAAAATTGGGCCCCCCAAAAAGACCCTTCCATATCAGCTGGAACCAATCAATATTCAAACACCGTGTTAGTTTTGAAGAGTTCAAGTGGGCAAAAACTATAAACGATTGTTGATAAATAAAAAGGTTAACATCTTGGAGTAATCCCCCCCCCCCCCCAAAAAAGTGACGCAATTTCCATTGTAGCCTTGGTCATGCTCTCGTCGTTTTTCGTCCCGTAGGCCAACGCGGTAATCAATCGGCGGCATATCCACGCGCGCTATGCATGGTGCACTGAAACGAGCCCCATTAAAACAGTGTAAAATTAACAAAGTTCAGGTCCAAATAACATTACTGGGGTTTCTCAAACAAAAAATAAATTATTGTCTGTCCTTCATCTTTTCAGTTCTTTTCAATTTGGGTAGACAAGCTGATCACATTTTAAAATATTCACACCAAAACAAAATCACCTCCCGAAAAGTAGTTCCCAAGCCTGCATGTAGCCATTTTGCATCCTTCCACTTTCACAGGCAAATAGGACCCATTTTTTCAACCGTATCAATCAAGCCTGCCCTCAGATGGAAGCTCAATAACCAGGGAGTTGATCCCTTGGTACATTGACATAATTCCACCGGTTTTTAAAGCCAAACGGTCTTCGTTTTCAAAAGAAACTGTGGGGGCACTTATTATGCTAATCAGCTGGCGTAGAAATTCTCGCTTGAATTAGCTCACTGCACCCCTGCCGCAACCTCGTTCTCTAAGGTGTTGAGCCGTACGCGCCACCACTACCTGCTCTCTCACCCTGGTAGTATGGATCATTTCCATGTGCAAGATTTTTGAACACGTATGCAAATGAAAAATAGTCTGGTGCCTGCCTTTGTGTCTCATTTTCATTTTTTTTTATGCGGTGTCTAGGGTAAATCAATTCGTCGTACCGCGAGCATATGCATTAGTGACGAAATACGATTTTATTTTAATTAAAACTGTTACGATCTTAACGAGACAAAATTCAGTATCACATTTCATATTAAATATGAACAATTGGAAAGGAAATGAATATTTTAAGGAAGGCGTGGTCGAGAATGATCGCGAAAAAAACGTACTGCGTGTTGTGAATGACAACACCAAGTACACGATATAAATCAATTTCTATTGCGGTATCGACAGATACAGGAAGAAAGTTTCCTATCCAGGGCTTACTATTGGAAACGAGGTTGGAAATAAAGTAAGCACTGGGGACGAAGTTGCCCCTGCCCGTGCATGTAAAAATACAGCGCGAACAGCGACCTCATGCGGCCACTATTTTTATGCAGCTCAGTTGGGGACGATCGAGAATCTGCAAGATTCAAGCAATTTCATGTTCAACTTCAGCCAGAATTGATAGAAAATGCTAGGGTTTGACCTTGACCTACCTTGACCTATGCCTTTCATTCCAATTGGAGTGGTGCCGGCCATTTACTTCATGATGTCCTACGACCATTCTCTTGTGGTTTGTGTCATCTTAGCAGAGAGGCGATGCATTTGATGTCGGCTTTCGAACAGTCTCTTTGTAGTAGTCTTTCCCCTGCAAAGGTCTGCTGCCTTGCATGTGTCTCTACAGGGTGACCCAAAAATCAAACCCTGAGGCATTTGCTTTCTTTTCTCAAAATAGCGATCTGTGAATTGTTGTATTTTGGGTATCAGATTAATTGCAGCGGCGGCGAAACGGGTTTTCAAACGGAGGGGGGGGGGGATCACCAAAATGAGGCACTTGCTCTTTATCTTGCGTCGGAGCGTGTCCAGCAGTATTTGGTGCATCCAT